>NC_082734.1:9088595-9093595 GCF_030144855.1 Hypanus sabinus
GCTGAATTCTGAGTGGCATTTAATAACTCGGTTGTAAAAATTCATCATTTATTTAGGAGCTAATAAACCATGGATTTAACAACCTTAGTCCCATGTTGTGCTTTCTTTTATGGGGGGATGTGAGCAGAATAGTGCATGGAGTTCCACTTGGGAGCTTCAAATGAGACAGCAGAAATCCGGCTCTCTCTGTCTCAGATTTGGGATCCAGTTTACGAAATATACTCGAGGGCCACTTTGTCAGGTCCCTCCTGTACCTAACAGGTAGTCATGGAGCGTATAGACCTCAGCTGCTGAAGCCCATCCACTTCAAGGTTTGATGTGTTGTGTGTTCAGAGATGCTCTTCTGCACACCACTGTTGTAACGTGTGGTTATTTGAGTTACTGTCACCTTCCTGTCAGCTTGAACCAGTCTGGCCGTTCTCCTCTGACATTTTTCCCCACGAAATTGGCACTCACTGGATTTTTTTTTCCTCTTTTTGCACCATTTCCTGTATATTTTAGAGACCGTTGTGGGTGAAAATCCCAGGAGAAAGCTGTTTGAAACCATCCCCACTGGCACTATCAATCACTCCACAATCAAAGTCACTTAGATCACATTTCTTCCCCATTCTGACGTTTGGTCTGCAGAACGACTGAACCTCTTGACCGTGTCTGCATGCTTTTCTGCATTGACTGCCGCCTCGTGATTGGCTGATGAGATATTTGGATTAATGAGCAGGTGTACTTGGCCACTGAGTGCAAATGAAAACGAATCTGAACCTGCAGCTGCTGGAAAACTCGAGTAACACATACAAAATGCTGGAGGAAGTCGGCAGGTCAGGCAGCATCAATATAGGGAAACAAACAGTCGACATTTCAAGCCAAAAGAAGAAGGGGTTTGAAAACTATATGTAATTCAGAGGAAGCACTGTAGATACAGTGTAACTATAGCTTTGTCCCACTGTTACCTTTGATCTTTAGCATACAAAATGCCATGTGATATTGGGTCGAGCTGGCCTCTTCTTCCAAGAGTGTCTCAAATACAATGCCTGCATACTAATTTTGCTAGAATAAAGGCTTCTATATCCATTAGCTTCAGTGTCTCTCTGGTGATTTTGTTCACAGTTACAACACTGACCTGCTGAGCTCCAAAGAATTTAGGAAGATGACAACTACACTCAGTGGCCACTTTATCAGGTACCTCCTGAGTGTATGTCCGCGATCTTCTGCTGCTGTGGCCCATCCACTTCAGCAATGCTCTTCTGCACACCGCTGTTGCAATGCGTGGTTATTTGAGTTACTGTCGCCTTCCTGTCAGCTTGAACCAGTCTGGTTGTTCTCTTCCGACCTCTCTCATTAACAAGGCATTTTCACCCACAGAACTCACTGGAGTTATTTTTGCACCATTCTCTGTGAACTCTAGAGACAGTTGTGCGTGAAAATCCCAGGAGATCAGCAGTTTCTGAGATACTCAAACCACCCCGTCTGGCACCAACAATCATTCCATGGTCAAAGTCGTTTAGGTCACATTCCTTCCCTTTTGTGATGCTTGTTCTGACAACAACTGAGCCTCCTGACCATGCCTGCATGTTTTTATGCTTTGAGATGCTGCCACATGATTGGCTGATTCGATATTTGCATAAACGAGCAGGTGAACAGGTGTACCTAATAAAGTAGCCGCTGGTTGAATGCTTATCTTCCCCCCACCCTCTTATTCTGGCTTCTTCCCCCTTCCTTTCCAGCCGTGATGAAGGGTCTCAGCCCAAAACGTCGACTCTTTGTTCTCTCCATCAATGTTGCCCGACCGGTTGAGTTCCTCCAGCATTCAAAATTCCGGATGGCACGATAGCATAGGGTTAACAGCCTAAAACTCTGTAAGGAGTTTGTATGTTCTCATCTTGGCTGTGTGGGTTTCCTCCGGGTGCTCTGGTTTCCTCCCACAGTCCAGAGACGTGCAGTTAAGGTTAGTGAGCTGTGGACATGTTCTGTCAATGCCAGAGTCATGGTAACAATTGCGGGTTTCCCCCCCAGCACAAAATCCAGAGCAATGCGCATGAAACGCTGGAGGACCTCAGCAGCTCAGGCAGCATCGACGGAAAAGAGAAAAAACAGTCGACGTTTCGGGCTGAGACCCTTCTCCAGGACTGAGAAGGGAGGTGGAAGATGGCAGAATAAAGAGGAGTGGGGAGGGGGGGAGGATGGCTGGAAGGTGATTGGTGAAGCCAGGTGGGTGGGAAAGGTCAAGGACTGGAGAAGAAGGAATCTGATAGGAGAGGAGAGTGGATTGTGGGAGAAAGGGAAGGAGGAAGGGGACCTGGGGAAGTGATAGGCAGGTGAGGTGAAAGGTCAGAGTGAGGAGTAGAGGAAGAGGGGGGTATATTTGCTCCCCAGAAGGAGAAATCCCCTACATAATCCTCACCGATTTACGCAATGTACTGTATGTTTCGATGTGCAGGTGATAAATAAAGCTCATTGTTACCTCTTTATTTCTGTTTTGGTGTGCATTGCTAATCTCATTCACCCCTTTATTCACTATGGACTTGCTGTTCCTCCGCATTTTCAGGGTCTTCTCCATATCGTGTCCCGTGGAGGCAGACGCAAAAGGCTCGTTAAGTGCTCTGTCATTTCAATGTTGTTCCTCCTGCCTCAGTCTGCAAGGGACCCACGTTACACTTTGTTAACGTTCTCCTTTTGATACGCCCAAAGAAGCTCTTGCAGTCTGGTTTCTACTGTGGACCTTTCTAAGTTCAAGGTAAATTTATTATCAAAGTACATACTGTAGATGTCACCATATACAACCCTGAGATTCATTTTCTTGCAGGCATTCACAGTAATTGTAGTTGTCCATCATATCTGCTGATGACAGAAAACTTGTGCAGGAGAGTTGTTAAAGTGGAATATCAGTTACACTGTGGGGCAATTCCACCCTCTCGATCTCAGAGTCCCAGGTTCAGTGGTACAAAAGAGCATGAGAAACTGCCTGATTGGATTAGATGACCATGACGTCCGCTGTGCGCTCTCGATGGAGCGTTGCAGAGCCACCTTCCTGGCCGCCGGATCTCACTGCAGATCTCATCCACCCAGTCCGCCGGAGCTGACTTAGCGTTTCCAGGGCAGGAACGTCCCTGTCTCACGAGAGCATAAAGCCACCAGCTGCCCTCCCCGGTTTACCTCGCCTGCCGGAGCAGCGTACCGGGGTGTGGCCGCTCATGCAAACAGCTACTTGCAGCCACAGGTGAGAGCTGAGTGCCCGGCAGTACCAAATGTGCGTGAGCTGACCCAAAATGGACACATCCTTTCACCAGAGGTGCTAACCCTCCCCAGCCACCCCATACATTGATTCCCAGAAAATGCGAGAAACACAATAGAATCAATCAAAGACCACACCCAACAGGATGGACAAACAACCAATGTCCAAAAGACAACACACTGAGAAAAAAACAAAACAATAATAATAAATAAATAATATCGATAACATCAGTTGTAGAGTCCTTGAAAGTGAGTCCATAGGTTGTGGGAACAGTTCAGTGATGTGTCAAGTAAAGTTAAGTGAAGTTATCCCCTTTGGTTCAAGAGCCTGATGGTTGAGGGATAATAACTGTTCCCGAACCTGGTGGTGCGTGTCCTGAGGCTCCTGTACCTTCTACCTGATGGCAACAGTGAGAAGAGAGCATGACCTGGGTGGTGGGGATCTCTGATGATGGATGCTGCTTTCCAGTGACAACCTTTCAGGTGGATGTGCTCAATGGTGGGGAGGGCTTTATCAGCGAGGGACAGGGCCATATCCACTGCTTTTTGTAGGATTTTCCATTCAAGGGCACTGGTGTTTCCATACCAGACTGTGTTGTAGGCTATCAACATACTCTCCACCACGTCTATAGAAATTTGTCAAAGTTTTAAATGACATGCTGAATTTTCGCAAACTTTTGAGGAAGTAGAGGTGCTGTCGTACTTTCTGAAATAATAACGCTGCGGAACTTAAGTTGATTGCTGATCTTGCAATAGCTCTTCTAGGCTTTGACTGGACCGCATTACCGGTTCTGTTTTAAACATCTGTTGACTATCGTGTGCAGTTAATTCCTTGTACATTAGTGATCACTTGTATACTGTTACAAATGCCAATGCAGTTTCCAAATCTACCATCATCAGCTCGGCATCTCATACCATCTTAGTTTTCTAGGTTAAGGCTCTGGTTTCTTAAGAAACCAAATTAGAACATAGAAAATAGGGCACAGTACATGCCCTTCAGCCCACAATGTTCTGCCAACATTTTAACCTTCTCTAAGACCTATCTAATCCCTCACTCCTACATAGCCCTCCATCTTTCTATCATCCATCTGTCTATCTAAGAGTTTCGTAGATGTCAGAATCAGAATCAGGTTTAATATCACCGGCACGTGACTTGAAATTTGATAACTTAGTGGCAGCAGTACAATGAAATACATAATCTAGCAGAGAAAAAAATAATAATAATAAATAAATAACATATATTGAATAGATTTTTTTAATGTGCAAAACCAGAAATACTGTACATTAAAGAAAGTGAAGTAATGTCCAAAGAGTCAATGTCCATTGAGGAATCGAATGGCAGAGGGGAAGAAGCCTGAATCACTGAGTGTGTGTCTTCAGGTTTCTGTACCTCCTACCTGATGGTAACAGTGAGAAAAGGGCATGCCTTGGGTGCTGGAAGTCCTTAATAATGGATGCTGCCTTTCTGAGACACTGCTCCCTGAAGATGTCCTGGATACTTTGTAAGGTAGTACCCAAGATGGAGCTGATTAGATTTACAACCCTCAGCAGTTTCTTCCAGTCCTGTGGGTGACACGGTAGTGTAACGTATAGTGTAACACAGTGCCCCACTTGCTGTATCTTCTTGACTCACTTTTGTTCTAAATGCTAAACGTCAATGACCTGGGTTCAATCCCACCACTGTCTGTAAGGAAATGGTGCATTCTGCCCATGAGCACTTGTGTTTCCTCCGGGCACTCCGCATCCCTCTCAGATTTCAAAGACGTACAGGT